>NW_026287672.1:0-2035 GCF_023373465.1 Oncorhynchus keta | reverse complement strand
GTAAACACTAGATAGCTGATGGTCAGTTACCTGTGTGTAAACACTAGATAGCTGATGGTCAGTTAGCATGTATGTAAACACTAGATAGCTGATAGTCAGTTACCTATATGTAAACACTAGATAGCTGATGGTCAGTTACCTATATGTAAACACTAGATAGCTGATAGTCAGTTACCTATATGTAAACACTAGATAGCTGATAGTCAGTTACCTATATGTAAACACTAGATAGCTGATGGTCAGTTAGATGTATGTAAACACTAGATAGCTGATAGTCAGTTACCTATATGTAAACACTAGATAGCTGATGGTCAGTTACCTGTATGTAAACACTAGATAGCTGATGGTCAGTTACCTATATGTAAACACTAGATAGCTGATAGTCAGTTAGATGTATGTAAACACTAGATAGCTGATGGTCAGTTAGATGTATGTAAACACTAGATAGCTGATGGTCAGTTACCTATATGTAAACACTAGATAGCTGATAGTCAGTTACCTATATGTAAACACTAGATAGCTGATAGTCAGTTAGATGTATGTAAACACTAGATAGCTGATGGTCAGTTACATATATGTAAACACTAGATAGCTGATGGTCAGTTACCTATATGTAAACACTAGATAGCTGATAGTCAGTTACCTATATGTAAACACTAGATAGCTGATGGTCAGTTAGATGTATGTAAACACTAGATAGCTGATGGTCAGTTAGATGTATGTAAACACTAGATAGCTGATGGTCAGTTAGATGTATGTAAACACTAGATAGCTGATGGTCAGTTAGATGTATGTAAACACTAGATAGCTGATGGTCAGTTACATGTATGTAAACACTAGATAGCTGATAGTCAGTTACCTATATGTAAACACTAGATAGCTGATAGTCAGTTACCTATATGTAAACACTAGATAGCTGATAGTCAGTTACCTATATGTAAACACTAGATAGCTGATGGTCAGTTAGATGTATGTAAACACTAGATAGCTGATAGTCAGTTACCTATATGTAAACACTAGATAGCTGATAGTCAGTTACCTATATGTAAACACTAGATAGCTGATAGTCAGTTACCTATATGTAAACACTAGATAGCTGATGGTCAGTTACCTATATGTAAACACTAGATAGCTGATAGTCAGTTACCTATATGTAAACACTAGATAGCTGATGGTCAGTTACCTATATGTAAACACTAGATAGCTGATGGTCAGTTACCTATATGTAAACACTAGATAGCTGATAGTCAGTTAGATGTATGTAAACACTAGATAGCTGATAGTCAGTTACCTATATGTAAACACTAGATAGCTGATAGTCAGTTACCTATATGTAAACACTAGATAGCTGATGGTCAGTTAGATGTATGTAAACACTAGATAGCTGATGGTCAGTTAGATGTATGTAAACACTAGATAGCTGATAGTCAGTTACCTATATGTAAACACTAGATAGCTGATGGTCAGTTACCTATATGTAAACACTAGATAGCTGATAGTCAGTTACCTATATGTAAACACTAGATAGCTGATAGTCAGTTACCTATATGTAAACACTAGATAGCTGATGGTCAGTTACCTATATGTAAACACTAGATAGCTGATGGTCAGTTACCTATATGTAAACACTAGATAGCTGATAGTCAGTTACCTGTATGTAAACACTAGATAGCTGATAGTCAGTTACCTATAGTAAACACTAGATAGCTGATGGTCAGTTACCTATATGTAAACACTAGATAGCTGATGGTCAGTTACCTATATGTAAACACTAGATAGCTGATGGTCAGTTAGATGTATGTAAACACTAGATAGCGTGATAGTCAGTTACCTATATGTAAACACTAGATAGCTGATGGTCAGTTAGATGTATGTAAACACTAGATAGCTGATAGTCAGTTACCTATATGTAAACACTAGATAGCTGATGGTCAGTTACCTGTATGTAAACACTAGATAGCACGATGGTCAAGTTACCTGTCTGTAAACACTAGATAGCTGATGGTCAGTTACCTGTATGTAAACACTAGATAGC
>NW_026287671.1:0-6609 GCF_023373465.1 Oncorhynchus keta | reverse complement strand
GTAAACACTAGATAGCTGATAGTCAGTTACATGTATATGTAAACACTAGATAGCTGATGGTCAGTTACCGATATACAAACACTAGATAGGCTGATGGTCAGTTACCTGTATGTAAACACTAGATAGCTGATGGTCAGTTAGATGTATGTAAACACTAGATAGCTGATAGTCAGTTACCTATATGTAAACACTAGATAGCTGATAGTCAGTTAGATGTATGTAAACACTCAGATAGCTGATAGTCAGTTACCTATATGTAAAACACTAGATAGCTGATGGTCAGTTAGATGTATGTAAACACTAGATAGCTGATGGTCAGTCACCTATATGTAAACACTAGATAGCTGATAGTCAGTTACCTATATGTAAACACTAGATAGCTGATGGTCAGTTAGATGTATGTAAACACTAGATAGCTGATGGTCAGTTAGATGTGTATGTAAAACACTAGATAGCTGATAGTCAGTTACCTATATGTAAACACTAGATAGCTGATGGTCAGTTAGATGTATGTAAACACTAGATAGCTGATAGTCAGTTACCTATATGTAAACACTAGATAGCTGATGGTCAGTTACCTGTATGTAAACACTAGATATTGATGGTCAGTTAGATGTATGTAAACACTAGATAGCTGATAGTCAGTTACCTATATGTAAACACTAGATAGCTGATGGTCAGTTACCTAGTATGTAAACACTAGATAGCTGATAGTCAGTTACCTATATGTAAACACTAGATAGCTGATGGTCAGATTACCTGTATGTAAACACTAGATAGCTGATGGTCAGTTACCTATATGTAAACACTAGATAGCTGATAGTCAGTTAGATGTATGTAAAACACTAGATAGCTGATGGTCAGTTACGATGTATGTAAACACTAGATAGCTGATAGTCAGTTACCTATATGTAAACACTAGATAGCTGATAGTCAGTTACCTATATGTAAACACTAGATAGCTGATAGTCAGTTAGATGTATGTAAACACTAGATAGCTGATAGTCAGTTAGATGTATGTAAACACTAGATAGCTGATGGTCAGTTAGATGTATGTAAACACTAGATAGCTGATGGTCAGTTAGATGCTAAATCTTGTTGGGGGGGAGAAGGGGGGTGAGAAGGATTACTTACCCTTACTTACCCTATCCTAGGTATTCCTTGAAGAGGTGGGGTTTCAGGTGTCTCCGGGAAGGTGGGTGATTGACCTGCTGTCCTGGCGTCGTGGAGGGAGTTTGTTCCACCATTGGGGGCCAGAGCAGCTGAACAGTTTTGACTGGGCTGAGCGGGAACTGTACTTCCTCAGTGGTAGGGAGGCGAGCAGGCCAGAGGTGGATGAACGCAGTGCCCTTGTTTGGGTGTAGGGCCTGATCAGAGCCTGGAGGTACTGAGGTGCCGTTCCCTCACAGCTCCGTAGGCGAAGCACCATGGTCTTGTAGCGGATGCGAGCCTGGAAGCCAGTGGAGAGAGCGGAGGAGCGGGGTGACGGAGAGAACTTGGGAAGGCTGAACACCAGACGGGCTGCGCGCTCTGGATGAGTTGTAGGGGTTTAATGGCACAGGCAGGAGCCCAGCCAACATGAAGTTGCAGTAATCAAGACGGGGAGATGACAAGTGCCTGGATTAGGACCTGCGCCGCTTCCTGTGAGGCAGGGTCGCATTTCTGCGGATGTTGTGATATGAACTCACAGGAACGTGGACACCGCTGATGTTAGTTGAGAACGCCAGGGTGTTGTCCAGGATCACGCCAAGCCCTAGCGCTCTGGGAGGAGGACACAATGGATGGTCAACCGTGATGGCGAGATCATGGAACGGGCAGTCCTTCCCGGGAGGAAGAGGAGCTCCGTCTTGCTGAGGTTCAGCTTGAGGTGGTGATCCGTCATCCATTGGATATGTCTTCGCCAGACATGCAGAGATGCGATTCGCCACCTGGTCATCAGAAGGGGGAAAGGAGAAGATTAATTGTGTGTCGTCTGCATAGCAATGATAGGAGAGACCATGTGAGGTTATGACAGAGCCAAGTGACTTGGTGTATAGCGAGAATAAGAGAGGGCCTAGAACAGAGCCCTGGGGGACACCAGTGGTGAGAGCGCGTGGTGAGGAGACAGATTCTCGCCACGCCACCTGGTAGGAGCGCACCTGTCAGGTAGGACGCAATCCAAGCGTGGGCCGCGCCGGAGATGCCCAACTCGGAGAGAGGTGGAGAGGAGGATCTGATGGTTCACAGTATCGAAGGCAGCCGATAGGTCTAGAAGGATGAGAGCAGAGGAGAGGAGAGTTAGCTTTAGCAGTGCGGAGCGCCTCCGTGATACAGAGAAGAGCAGTCTCAGTTGAATGACTAGTCTTGAAACCTGACTGATTTGGATCAAGAAGGTCATTCTGAGAGAGATAGCGGTAGAGCTGGCCAAGGACGGCACGCTCAAGAGTTTCGGAGTAGAAAGAGAGAAGGATACTGGTCCGCAGTTGCTTGCACGATCGGAGGGATCGAGTGTAGGCTTTTTCAGAAGGGGATAGATGTATGTAAACACTAGATAGCTGATAGTCAGTTACCTATATGTAAACACTAGATAGCTGATAGTCAGTTACCTATATGTAAACACTAGATAAGCTGATAGTCAGTTACCTATATGTAAACACTAGATAGCTGATAGTCAGTACCTATATGGTAAACACTAGGATAGCTGATAGTCAGTTAGATGTATGTAAACACTAGATAGCTGATAGTCAGTTACCTATATGTAAACACTAGATAGCTGATAGTCAGTTAGATGTATGTAAACACTAGATAGCTGATGGTCAGTTAGATGTATGTAAACACTAGATAGCTGATAGTCAGTTAGATGTATGTAAACACTACATAGCTGATGGTCAGTTAGATGTATGTAAACACTAGATAGCTGATAGTCAGTTACCTATATGTAAACACTAGATAGCTGATAGTCAGTTAGATGTATGTAAACACTAGATAGCTGATGGTCAGTTAGATGTATGTAAACACTAGATAGCTGATAGTCAGTTACCTATATGTAAACACTAGATAGCTGATGGTCAGTTACCTATATGTAAACACTAGATAGCTGATGGTCAGTTACCTATATGTAAACACTAGATAGCTGATAGTCAGTTACCTATATGTAAACACTAGATAGCTGATGGTCAGTTACCTATATGTAAACACTAATAGCTGATGGTATGTTATGAAACACTAGATAGCTGATAGTCAGTTAGATGTATGTAAACACTAGATAGCTGACGGTCAGTTACCATATGTAAACACTAGATAGCTGATGGTCAGTTACCTATATGTAAACACTAGATAGCTGATAGTCAGTTACCTGTATGTAAACACTAGATAGCTGATAGTCAGTTACCTATATGTAAACACTAGATAGCTGATGGTCAGTTACCTATATGTAAACACTAGATAGCTGATGGTCAGTTACCTATATGTAAACACTAGATAGCTGATAGTCAGTTACCTGTATGTAAACACTAGATAGCTGATAGTCAGTTACCTATATGTAAACACTAGATAGCTGATGGTCAGTTACCTATATGTAAACACTAGATAGCTGATGGTCAGTTACATGTATGTAAACACTAGATAGCTGATGGTCAGTTAGATGTATGTAAACACTAGATAGCTGATAGTCAGTTACCTATATAAACACTAGATAGCTGATGGTCAGTTAGATGTATAAACACTAGATAGCTGATAGTCAGTTACCTATATGTAAACACTAGATAGCTGATAGTCAGTTACCTGTATGGTAAACACTAGATAGCTGATGGTCAGTTACCTGTATGTAAACACTAGATAGCTGATGGTCAGTTACCTATATGTAAACACTAGATAGCTGACGGTCAGTTACCTATATGTAAACACTAGATAGCTGATGGTCAGTTACCTATATGTAAACACTAGATAGCTGATGGTCAGTTACCTATATGTAAACACTAGATAGCCGATAGTTACCTATATGTAAACATAGATAGCTGATGATAGTTACCTATGTACAACACTAGATAGCTGATGATCAGTTAGATAATATAAGAAGCACTAGATAGCTGATAGTCAGTTAGATGTATGTAAACACTCAGATACAGCTGATAGTCAGTTAGATGTATGTAAAACACCAGATAGCTGATGGTCAGTTAGATGTATGTAAACACTAGATAGCTGATGGTCGTGTTAAGGATGTATGTAAACACTACATTTACATTTACATTTAAGTCATTTAGCAGACGCTCTTATCCAGAGCGACTTACAAATATGGCATACACCTTATGACAACCAGTGGAACAGCCACTTGCATCTAAATCTTGTTGTGGGGAGAAGGGGGTGAGAAGGATTACTTACCCTTACTTACCCTATCCTAGGTATTCCTTGGAAGAGGTGGGGTTTCAGGTGTCTCCGGAAGGTGGTGAGGCCAGAGGTGGATGAACGCAGTGCCCTTGTTTGGGTGTAGGGCCTGATCAGAGCCTGGAGGTACTGAGGTGCCGTTCCCCTCACAGCCCGTAGGCAAGCACCATGGTCTTGTAGCGGATGCGAGCTTCAACTGGAAGCCAGTGGAGAGAGCGGAGGAGCGGGGTGACGTGAGAGAACTTGGGAAGGTTGAACACCAGACGGGCTGCGGCGTTCTGGATGAGTTGTAGGGGTTTAATGGCACAGGCAGGGAGCCCAGCCAACAGCGAGTTGCAGTAATCAAGACGGAGATGACAAGTGCCTGGATTAGGACCTGCGCCGCTTCCTGTGTGAGGCAGGGTCGTACTCTGCGGATGTTGTAGAGCATGAACCTACAGGAACGGGACACCGCCTTGATGTTAGTTGAGAACGTCAGGTGTTGTCCAGGATCACGCCAAGGTTCTTAGCGCTCTGGGAGGAGGACACAATGGAGTTGTCAACCGTGATGGCGAGATCATGGAACGGGCAGTCCTTCCCCCGGGAGGAAGAGGAGCTCCGTCTTGCTGAGGTTCAGCTTGAGGTGGTGATCCGTCATCCACACTGATATGTCTGCCAGACATGCAGAGATGCGATTCGCCACCTGGTCATCAGAAGGGGGAAAGGAGAAGATTAATTGTGTGTCGTCTGCATAGCAATGATAGGAGAGACCATGTGAGGTTATGACAGAGCCAAGTGACTTGGTGTATAGCGAGAATAAGAGAGGGCCTAGAACAGAGCCCTGGGGGACACCAGTGGTGAGAGCGCGTGGTGAGGAGACAGATTCTCGCCACGCCACCTGGTAGGAGCGACCTGTCAGGTAGGACGCAATCCAAGCGTGGGCCGCGCCGGAGATGCCCAACTCGGAGAGGGTGGAGAGGAGGATCTGATGGTTCACAGTATCGAAGGCAGCCGATAGGTCTAGAAGGATGAGAGCAGAGGAGAGAGAGTTAGCTTTAGCAGTGCGGAGCGCCTCCGTGATACAGAGAAGAGCAGTCTCAGTTGAATGACTAGTCTTGAAACCTGACTGATTTGGATCAAGAAGGTCATTCTGAGAGAGATAGCGGTAGAGCTGGCCAAGGACGGCACGCTTCAAGAGTTTTGGAGAGAAAAGAGAGAAGGGATACTGGTCTGTAGTTGTTGACATCGGAGGGACTGAGTGTAGGTTTTGATGTATGTAAACACTAGATAGCTGATGGTCAGTTACCTATATGTAAACACTAGATAGCTGATAGTCACTTAGATGCAACACTAGATAGCCGATAGTCAGTTACCTATATGTAAACACTAGATAGCTGATGGTCAGTTAACTACATATATGTAAACACTAGATAGCTGATGGTCAGTTAGATGTATGTAAACACTAGATAGCTGATGGTCAGTTAGATGTATGTAAACACTAGATAGCTGATAGTCAGTTACCTATATGTAAACACTAGATAGCTGATGGTCAGTTACCTATATGTAAACACTAGATAGCTGATGGTCAGTTACCTATATGTAAACACTAGATAGCTGATAGTCAGTTACCTATATGTAAACACTAGATAGCTGATGGTCAGTTACCTATATGTAAACACTAGATAGCTGATAGTCAGTTACCTATATGTAAACACTAGGATAGCCGATGGTCAGTTACCTCTGTGGCAAACACTAGATAGCTGATAGTCAGTTACTCATATGTAAACACTAGATAGCTGATACAGTTACCTGTATGTAAACACTAGGATAGCCACGTCATACCTGTATGCCAAACACCAGATATTGATGGTCAGTTACCTGTATGTAAACACTAGATATTGACTTTATTTAAATAACAACATCCATATGTAAACACTAGATAGCTGATTATCAAGCCATCATGTAAACACTAGATAGCTGATGGTCAGTTAGCTCGTATGTAAACACTAGATAGCTGATAGTCAGTTACCTCATATGTAAAACATCTAGATAGCTGATGGTCAGTTACCTGTATGTAAACACTAGATAGCTGACGGTCAGTTACCTGTATGTAAACACTAGATAGCCGATATAGTCAGTTACCTGCATGTAAACACTAGATAGCTGGAGGCCGGATAATTATATATAAACACCAGAATAGCCATCAAATACCATATGTAAACACTAGATAGGCTGATGGTCAGTTACCTGTATGTAAACACTAGATAG
>NW_026287669.1:0-19984 GCF_023373465.1 Oncorhynchus keta | reverse complement strand
TGATGGTATATTACCTGAGTGTAGGTGCACCTCTTCTTCTTGCACTTGCCGCAGGTGAACAGGTCAGTCTGGGTCCCTCCGGTCTGGGACACTTGGTGATCTCTAATGGCTTCTTTGGTCAGGTTCTTCCTTATCAGCTTCAGCTCATCACTAGCCATTTCCTGTTAGGAGGAAGACATTAGGGTCAGGGGTTAGATGTCAGGTTCTTCCTCTGAGCTTCAGCTCATCACTAGCCATCTCCTGTTAGCAGGAAGACATTAGGGTTAGGGTCGGGAGTTAGATGTCAGGTTCTTCCTATTGAGCTTCAGCTCGTCAATAGTCATTTCCTGTTAGGAGGAAGACATTCGGGTCAGGGGTTAGGGGTTTGATGTCAGGTTCTTCCTGTGAGCTTCAGCTCATCACTTGCCATCTCCTGTTAGCAGGAAGACATTAGGGTTAGAGGTCAAGTTTTTCCTATTGAGCTTCAGCTCGTCAATAGCCATTTCCTGTTAGCACAAAACACGTAAGGTTAGTGGTAGGGGTTAGAGGTCAGGTTCTTCCTTATTTATTTATTCTTTATTTTACCTTCATTTAACTAGGCAAGTCGGTTAAAAACTAATTCTTATTTTCAATGGCCTAGGAAAAGTGGGCGAACTGACTTGTTCAGGGGCAGAACAACAGAGTTTTACCTTGTCGGCTCGGGGATTCAATCTAGCAACCTTTCGGTTACTAGTCCAACGCTCTAATCACTAGGCTACCTGCCGCCCCTTATCAGCTTCAACTCATCATTAGCCATCTCCTGTTAGCACAGAACACGTTAAGGTAGGGGTTAGGGGTACGGTATCTCAGCGGTCATCTTGGCCATGTAGTCTAACAGTAAGGGTTAGAGGTCAAGGGTTATGGTCGAGGTTAGATGTCAGGGTTAGGTAGCCTACCTGAGCGGTCATCTTGGCCATGTAGTCTAACAGTAAGGGTTAGAGGTCAAGGGTTATGGTAGAGGTCAGATGTCAGGGTTAGGTAGCCTACCTGAGCGGTCATCTTGGCCATGCGGTCGGGGAGACGTTCCCACAGAGAACACTCTTCCTGAGGTTGGGGTTCTTGACGTCCTTCAGGTTGGCGATGCGACTCCTGACACGGTTCTTATATTTGGGGTCAGTGTTCTTAAACTCACAGAAGATATATTCTTCAATCTGAGCTCCCAGTTCATCACAGTCAGCTCCTATAGCGATATAGTCATCTGGAGAAGAGGAGAGAGGTCAGGTGGCGTTATATAGCCAGTTACCTCTAGCCGGTAGAGCCTGTGACAGCATCCTTAACCTTTTTGGGATAAGGGGCAGCATTTTCACTTTTGGAGGAATAGCGTGCCCAGAGTGAACTGCCTCCTACTCTGTCCCAGATGCTAATATATGCATATTATTATTAGTATTGGATAGAAAACACTCTGAAGTTTCTAAAACTGTTTGAATGATGTCTGTGAGTATAACAGAACTTATGTAGCAGGCAAAACCCCGAGGACTAACCGTTCAGAATCTTCTTTTTTTTTTTAGGTCTCTGTCTGTTCAGTGATTTCTTGTTAGCAAATGATATTTCTTAGGAACTGGTTTTCAGTTCCTACCGCTTCTACTGGATGTCACCCGTCTTTGGAATTTGGTTGAGGTTATTCATTTGTGCAATGAAGAAGTAGGCCAACTAGGAACTGGGTAACACTGTTGGTTTGTTGTCTTCCTGTTGTTGTCGTCCCCATCTTAGCTCACTGCTGTATCAGTATGTTTTTACCATGACAGTTTACAATATAGTGTTACTCCAAGCAGTTCAGTCATCCCAACTCGCTCAATTTCCACATTATTTATTACAAGATTTAGTTGAGGTTTAGGGTTTAGTGAGTGTTTTGTTCCAAATATAATGCTTTTAGTTTTTGATATTTAGGACTAACTTATTCCTTACTACCCATTCTGAAACTAACTACAGCTCTTTGTTGAGTGTTGCAGTCATTTCAGTCGCTGTAGTAGCTGATGTGTAAAGTGTCGAGTCATCCGCATACATAGACACTCTGGATTTACTCAAAAGTAAAAAATAGTAAAGTAAAAAATAGAAAAAAGAAAGGGGCCTAAACAGCTACTCTGGGGAATTCCTGATTCTATCTGGATTATATTTGAGAGGCTTCTATTAAGCCTTCCATTAAGCCTGTAGAGCATGGGACACGCTCTACAGTAGGGTGTTAGGTCTTACCTCCAGCCTGTAGCGCCTGGGACAGCATCTCGCGACACTTGATCCTGACGGAGTCGGAGGTGGAGGGGGCTTGGGGGAACGTGGAGATCAGGGAGATGGAGGGCATCACCTCAACAGGCTCATTCTTACAGCTGGAGTCATTGCTGTAGCAAACAACAACAACAGCCAGGTTATCAGGCGTCTTTAGCCAGGTTGGTGTAGCTATCTCGCTACCTCTTCTTGTAGTTCAGGACTGCCATGAAAAGGGAGACACCGTACTGGTGATAGTAGTGCAGTAATAGCAGTAGTAGTAACTAGCTAAATCTCTTGCCGGGGTTCAGGAGTGCCTTGAGAGGGAGAGGTAGTATAGTAGTGTAATAGCAGTCGTAGTGTGTAGTAGTAGTATTAATAGTGTAGTAGCACTAGTACTAACAGTAGTAGTAGAGTAGTGTGTAGTAGTAGTGTGTAGTAGTAGAGTAGTAGTAGTAGTAGTGTAGTGCAGTAGTAGTATAGGTACGTCTATTCCCGTGGACTGCCCTGAGAGGGATACACTGTGCAGGTGATGTCTTGCCCTCCTGGATGGAGATCAAAGGTGCCGGCTAATCAAATGTTTCAGGCCAGGTCATAAATACCTTGCAGGAACTCTCTCTCCCTTGCCAGGAAGTATTGAGGGAACAGAACCCTTTTCTTATGAAGAGATTCTTCCCGCCAAAATCCCAACATCCAAAAGTGGATAATGAAACAATATTTCTAACAAAGAATGTGGGAAATGGTCGGGAGGGACTTAAAGAACAATCATGTCAGATAATTTATTGTTTTGTGATATCATTAAAGAAGTTCTAACAGAAACATTGTATCTAACAGCTTTCACAATGTATACGTCAGAGTTACATCTAAATGTTGTAATACTTAAATGATTAAATATGAAACTATTTGTGAGTAGATTAAATGTGATTTTAGCCTTCTAAATGAGAATAGATTTTTATGTAAAGTTTTACCCAGTCAGTCCCCACACCCACGTAAGCACAGACATTATGCCAAATGGATGGAACGCCCCTTTGCCAGAGTGGTTATAAAGGACTCCAAAATAATTAACATTTTAGACCAAAACATGCCGGCGTGCTGCCAGTGTGTAAAGTGGTTCTACATGTACCCTGAATAATCAACCATTGAGACCAGACAGCGTGGAACGGTGGCTACACAGCTGACGAATGGTTAGACTCTACCAGACCAGAATACGTGCAGTGCGAGCTGGATATGTTACAAACGGTAAGACCCTCAAACTCTCGACAAGTGAAGGTAAAGACTAGACATTCACAGTCTGCAGCTGTGATGTAAAGTAGTCTAGAACTCTGACAAAAGACACAAGGAAGATCTCCAAAGACCACCGCGTGTGTAACATCTGAAGGATTCAGTCTAAGGAACTCGACCCGAGACGAGAAACATTTCCCTCTCAACACCGTGCTGTACGTCTGATGTATCCATCCTAACAGACACTTCCAGAACAAAGCAAGCCTACTACTACAAAGGACATTGTGACCTCTGGTTCACAAACCAGAGACTTCTGTCGAATGACTCCCAATAAATGGACCGGGCGATTTCAACAGAGAGAGAGAAGACAAAAGACATACAAGCGTAAATAAATATATATATATATATATATATATATATATATATATACACATTGCAATTATTTCCGAATGAGCGGTCATTCATGTGCAAAGTATTTATATTCCCATGGGCATAGCTTCAATACGAATGTACAATAAGTTGACTGTCCCTCTCCTTACATGCCCCTCCCTTTTCACTGTGTACCAAGCTGTCATATCGGGTTAGTCCACTAGGGACTTTTCATTGCATTATGTTAGTAATCAATATATAATCTATCCTGTGTGTGTTTATATAATTCTGTGCGATTATTTAGTTAGTAAATAAATAATTAAGCCAATTTGTGTATCACTGAATCATCATTTAGGGTTTGTGCAGATCTGACGTCAACAACGTTCAGAATGAGACTGCTATGAGGTAATAATTAATGGATGACTAATATGATAACGATAGATTCTGCTATCGAGTTAATTCGGGAAACGGTAACTCATTAAACTTTTTCCGCAAGGTTGCCAATGAGTTAATTGTTACATAATTAATTTAATCACGTAATAATCAAACAGTTAATTGATTTGATAAAATAACCATCATCACATTAATGTGATAGTAGCTACATCTCTTGCTGTGATTCAGGATTGCCCTGAGAGGGAGACACTGTACTGGTGATGTAATGTAGTAGTAGCAGTAGAGTAGTGTGTAATAGTAGTAGAGTAGTGTGTTGTAGTAGTAGTGTAGTGTGTAGTAGTAGTAGAGTAGTGTGCAGTAGAAGTAGTGGAGTAGTGTGCAGTAGAGTAATGAGTAGTAGTAGAGTAGTGTGTAGTAGTAGAGTATCGTGTAGTGGTAGTAGTAGCAGCAGTAGAGTAGCGTGTAGTAGTAGTGTGTAGTGTTAGTAGCAGTAGTAGAGTAGCATGTAGTAGTAGTAGTAGTAGTGTGTAGTATTAGTAGCAGTAGTAGAGTATTGTGTAGTAGTAGTAGTAGTGTGTAGTTGTAGCAGTAGAGTAGCATGTAGTAGTAGTAGTAGCGTGTAGTAGTAGTAGCAGCAGCAGTAGAGTAGCGTGTTGTAGTAGTAGTAGTGTGTAGTATTAGTAGCAGTAGTAGAGTAGGGTGTAGTAGTAGAGTACCGTGGTAGTAGTAGTAGCAGCAGTAGAGTAGTGTGTAGTAGTAGTAGTGTGTAGTATTAGTAGCAGTAGTAGAGTAGCGTGTAGTAGTAGAGTACCGTGGTAGTAGTAGTAGCAGCAGTAGAGTAGTGTGTAGTAGTAGTAGTGTGTAGTATTAGTAGCAGTAGTAGAGTAGCGTGTAGTAGTAGTAGCAGTAGTAGAGTAGCGTGTAGTAGTAGTAGTGTGTAGTAGTAGCAGTAGTAGAGTACCGTGTAGTGGTAGTAGTAGCAGCAGTAGAGTAGCGTGTAGTAGTAGTGTGTAGTATTAGTAACAGTAGTAGAGTACCGTGTAGTGGTAGTAGTAGCAGCAGTAGAGTAGCGTGTAGTAGTAGTAGTAGTGGTGGAGTGCCGTGGTAGTGAGTAGTGGCAGCAGTGGGAGTGAGGTGTGTAGTGGTAGTGATGCGTGGTGGTGGCAGTGGTAGGTGGCGTGTAGTAGTAGTGTAGTGTGTGGTAGTATTAGTAGCAGTACTAGAGTAGCGTCAGTGGTAGTAGTAGTATTAGTAGCGTGTAGTAGCGTGTAGTAGGTGTGTAGTAGTAACGGTAGTAGGTGTGGTGGCAGTAGTAGCCAGTAGTGCGTGTAGTGGTAGTAGTAGGCAGTACTAGAGTAGCGTGGTGGTAGTGTAGTATTAGTAGCAGTGTAGTGGCGTGTAGTGTGTGTGTAGTAACAGTAGTAGGTGGCCGTGTAGTAGTGTGTAGTATTGGTAGTAGTAGCAGCAGTAGAGTGGCGTGTAGTAGTAGTAAGTGAGTGTAGTAGTATAGCAGCAGTAGTAGCGTGTAGTAGTAGCGTGTAGTAGTAGTGTGTAGTATTAGAAGCACAGATAGCAATGTAGTTTCATTCACTACCAACTATGAGTGGCTTCCTCTCACTACCAACTATGATGGCTTCCTCTCACTACCAACTATGTAGTAGTTTTCCTCTCACACCAACTATGTGTAGTTCCTCTCATTAGTAGCACTACCAACTATGTAGTAGGCTTCCTCTCACTACCAACTATGTGGCTTCCTCTCACTACCAACTATGTGTAGACTTCCTCTCACTACCAACTATGTAGTGTGTAGTAGACTTCCTCTCACTACCAACTATGTAGTAGGCCTCTCACTACCAACTATGTAGTAGGCTTCCCTCTCACTACCAACTATTAGTAACTTCTCTCAGTATGTAGTGGGCTTCCTCTCACTACCAACTATGTGTAGACTTCCTCTCACTACCAACTATGTAGTAGACACTCACTACCAACTATGTAGTAGACTTCAACTATGTAGTAGACTTCCTCTCACTACCAACTATGTAGTAGGCTTCCTCTCACTACCAACTATGTAGTAGGCTTCCTCTCACTACCAACTATGTAGTACGTACTACCAACTATGTAGTAGGCTTCCTCTCACTACCAACTATGTAGTAGGCTTCCTCTCACTACCAACTATGTAGTAGACTTCCTCTCACTACCAACTATGTAGTAGACTTCCTCTCACTACCAAAATATTATGGTAGCGAGAGGAAGCCCAGTGGCCGACATTCTGCTAATTTTCTCATCGATGAAACATTTCATCTCCATACAGTTCTGCTCCCAAAACTAAAATCTGTTGCTGAACAGGACAACTTTTTGTAAACTTGTACCCTTTGCCAAAGTTTTAAAACATTGCATTGTTTAGAAGGAGTGCAGAGGCAAATTTAGTTATTGCACACTTCACAGAGTAGGCTTTCCCTACCGGAAATATGCAAATACACAGTGCATTCGGAAAATATTCAGACCCCTTTTCCACATTTTGTTTAGTTACAGCCTTATTCTAAAATGGATTACATTTTTTTTTAATCCTCAATCTACACGCAATACCCCATAAAGACAAACCAAACAGTTTATTTTCTTTGCAAATGTATTTAAAAAAAAATAAACAATATATACCTCATTTACATAAGTATTCAGACCCTTTTTCTATGAGACTTGAAATTGAGCTCAGGTCATCCTGTTTCCATTGATCATCCTTGAGATGTTTCTACAAACTTGATTGGTGTCCACCTGTGGTAAATTCAATTGATTGGACATGATTTGGAAAGGCACACAACTGTCTATATAAGGTCCCACAGTTGACAGTGCATGTCAGAGCAAAACCAAACCATGAGGTTGAAAGAATTAGAGCTCCAAGACAGGATTGTGTCGAGGCACAGATCTGTCAAAGGGTACCAAAACATTTCTGCAGCATTGAAGGTCCCCAAGAACACAGTGGCCTCCATCATTCTTAAATGGAAGAGGTTTGTAACCACCAAAACTCTTCCTAGAGCTGGCCACCCAGCCAAACTGAGAAATCGGGTGAGAAGGGCCTTGGTCAGGGAGGTGACCGACAACCCAATGGTCCCTCTAACAGGGCTCCAGGGTTCCTCTGTGGAGATGGGAGAACCTTCCAGAAGGACAAGCATCTCTGCAGTACTCTACCAATCAGGCCTTTATGGTAGTGGCAAGACTGAAGCCACTCCTCAGTAAAAGGCACATGACAGCCAGCTTGGAGTTTACCAAGAGTCACCTAAAGGACTCTCAGAGAAAAGAAACAAGATTCTCTGGTCTGATGAAACCAAGATAGAACTCTTTGGCCTGAATGCTAAGCATCACCTTTGGAAGAAACCAGGCACCATCCCTACAGTGAAGCATGGTGGTGGCAGCATCATGCTGTTGGGATGTTTTTCAGCTGCAGGGACTGGGAGACGAGGAGGAGGTGAGGGCTCTGGGAGTGTGGTGTCAGGAAAATAACCTCTCACTCAACGTCAACAAAACAAAGGAGATGATCGTGGACTTCAGGAAACAGCAGAGGGAGCACTTATCCACATCGACTGAGAGCAGTAGAGAAGGTGGAAAGTTAAGTTCCCTGTGTATCACGGACAAACTGAAATGGTGAAGTGTGGTGAAGGAGCAAGTGCCTCTTCAACCTCAAGAGGCTGAAGAAATGTGGCTTGTCTACTAAAACACGGAAAAACTTTTACAGATACACAATTGAGAGCATCATGTCGGGCTGCATCACCGCCTAGTATGACAACTGCACCCCCACAACTGCAGGGCTCTCCAGAGGGTGGTGCGGTCTGCACAACGCATCACCGGGGCAAACTACCTGCCCTCCAGGACACCTACAGCACCCGATGTCACAGGAAGGACAAAAAGATCATCAAGGACAACAACCACCTGAGCCACTGTCTGTTCAACCCGCCATCATCCAGTAGGCAATATCAGTACAGATGCATCAAAAGCTGGGACTGAGAGACAGTATCTATCTCAAGGCCATCAGACTGTTACATAGCCATCACTAGCACAGAGAGGCTGCTGCCTTTATATACACAGATTTGAAATCCCTGGCCACTTTAATAAATGGAACACTAGTCACTTTTAACGCCACTTTAACAATGTTTACATATCTTGCATTACTCATCTCGTATCTAAATACTGTACTCTAGGCAGAGGTGTTGCTAACATTTACGATAGAAAATGTCAATAAACATTTTAAAAATACGTTTTCATCCTTTATTAAGCTTCTGGTCATGAAATCTATGCAGCCTACTCGATCACTTTTTATAGCTACTGTTTACAGGCCTCCGTGGCCATATACAGCGTTCCTCAATGAGTTCCCTGAATTCCTATCGGACCTCGTTGTCATAGCAGATAATATTCACATTTTTGGTGACACATGGAAAAGCCCACAGACCCACTCCAAAAGGCTTTCGGAGCCATCATCGACTCAGTGGGTTTTGTCCAACATGTCTCTGGACCTACTCACTGTCACACTCTGGACCTAGTTTTGTCCCATGGAATAAATGTTGTGGATCTTAATGTTTTTCCTCATAATCCTGGATTATCGGACCACCATTTTTTTTACGTTTGCAATCGCAACAAATAATCAGCTCAGACCCCAACCAAGGAGCATCAAAAGTTGTGCTATAAATTCTCAGACAATCCAAAGATTCCTTGATGTCCTTCCAGACTCCCTTTGCCTAACCAAGGACGCCAGAGGACAACAATCAGTTAGCCACCTAACTGAGGAACTCAATTTAACCTTGCGCAATACCCTAGATGCAGTTGCAACCCTAAAAACATGTCATAAAAACTACCTCCCTGGTATATAGAAAATACCCGAGCTCTGAAACAAGCTTCCAGAAAATTGTAACGGAAATGGCGCCACACCAAACTGGAAGTATTCCGACTAGCTTGGAAAGACAGTAGCGTTGCAGTATCGAAGAGCCCTTACTGCTGCTCGATCATCCTATTTTTCCAACTTAATTGAGGAAAATAAGAACAATCTGAAATTTCTTTTGATACTGTCGCAAAGCTAACTAAAAAGCAGCATTCCCCAAGAGAGGACTTCAGCAGTAATAAATTCATGAACTTCTTTTAGGAAAAGGTCATGATCATTAGAAAGCAAAATACAGACTCCTCTTTAAATCTGCGTATTCCTCCAAACCTCAGTTGTCCTGAGTCTGCACAACTCTGCCAGGACCTAGGATCAAGAGAGACGCTCAAGTGTTTTAGTACTATATCTCTTGACACAATGATGAAAATAATCATGGCCTCTAAACCTTCAAGCTGTATACTGGACCCTATTCCTACTAAACTACTGAAAGAGCTACTTCCTGTGCTTGGCCCTCCTATGTTGAACAATAAATGACTCCCTATCCACCGGATGTGTACCAAACTCACTAAAAGTGGCAGTAATAAAGCCTCTCTTGAAAAAGCCTAACCTTGACCCAGAAAATATTTAAGAAACTAAATGGGCCTTTATCGTATCTCCCATTCCTCTCAACAATTTTAGAAAAAGCTGTTGTGCAGCAACTCACTGCCTTCCTGAAGACAAACAATGTATACGAAATGCTTCAGTCTGGTTTCAGACCCCATCATAGCACTGAGACTGCATTTGTGAAGGTGGTAAATGACCTTTAATGGCGTCAGACCAAGGCTCTGCATCTGTCCTAGTGCTCCTAGACCATAGTGCTGCTTTTGATACCGTCGATCACCACATTATTTTGCCGCGATTGGAAACCCAAATTGGTCTACATGGACAAGTTCTGGCATGGTTTAGATCTTATCTGTCGGAAAGATATCAATTTGTCTCTGTGAATGGTTTGTCCTCTGACAAATCAACTGCACATTTTGGTGTTCCTCAAGGTTCCGTTTTAGGATCACTATTGTTCTCACTATATATTTTACCTCTTGGGGATGTCATTCAAAACATAATGTTAACTTTCACTGCTATGGGGATGACACACAGCTGTACATTTCAATGAAACACGGTGAAGCCCTCTCAGGTTCTAGAGCCGTACCACCCTCTCAGGTTCTAGAGCCGTATCACCCTCTCAGGTTCTAGAGCCGTACCACCCTCTCAGGTTCTAGAGCCGTACCACCCTCTCAGGTTCTAGAGCCGTACCACCCTCTCAGGTTCTAGAGCCGTACCACCCTCTCAGGTTCTAGAGCCGTACCACCCTCTCAGGTTCTAGAGCCGTACCACCCTCTCAGGTTCTAGAGCCGTACCACCCTCTCAGGTTCTAGAGCCGTACCATGACTGTTCAAAACGTATTTTCCCAGTGGAGCTCGTTTTTTTTTGTTAGAGTTCCCAGTTGTCTCGAAGTCAGATTTCCTAGTTCCAAGTGTCCAGTTGTTTTGAATCATGATGGCGTCAGTGATCTTCAGGTCGGCAGAAATCATGCTGGATTGACAGCATGGCCAATGTTGAATGTTTATAATTTTAAGCTTGGAAAAGAGACCCTTAAACCCAGACTTGGGACCACACAGCCTCTCCACTGAATAGCAGGCTGGTGATGCTTTGCAATGCTTGCAGTTAACCACTGATTCCTTCCACACCACTCATTGTTGAATTTACGATTTTCAACTTGTTGTGTAATGTTTATGTCAATGGACGATGAGCACCGATACGTTTTATTTTTTAAAAATGGTGTGGTATTTTAGTTGGATCCCCATAAGCTGCTGCAAAAGCAGCTACACTGCCTGTTTACAACAAGAAAATGGGCGGGGAGCTATTAAATGTTGGATACAGGCAGGCAGAAGATGGTGGAAGTATGTGTTTTGGGGGATGCTCAACATTGCAATCATAAATGTGTACATTTGTATTTATTATGAATCTCCATTAGTTCCTGCCAAGGCAGCAGCTACACTTCCTGGTGTTTATTATGAATCTCCATTAGTTCCTGCCAAGGCAGCAGCTACACTTCCTGGGGTCCAGACACATTAAGGCACTTACATTACATATAAAACAGTACATCATAACATTATTACACCACTACATATCTACAATACAAAATGTATAATGCCACCATACAACACTATTTCAATGTATGTGTGTAGAATGCTAGCGTTTGTGTGTCTGTACCTGTGTGTTCACAGTCCCCGCTGTTCCTTAAGGTGTATCAGTTACCTGATGGGGAATAGAGTTCCATGTAGTCATGGCTCTATGTAGTACTGTGGAATAGAGTTCCATGTAGTCATGGCTCTATGTAGTACTGTGGAATAGAGTTCCCCATGTAGTCATGGCTCTATGTAGTACTGTGGAATAGAGTTCCATGTAGTCATGGCTCTATGTAGTACTGTGGAATAGAGTTCCATGTAGTCATGGCTCTATGTAGTACTGTGGAATAGAGTTCCATGTAGTCATGGCTCTATGTAGTACTGTGGAATAGAGTTCCATGTAGTCATGGCTCTATGTAGTACTGTGTGCCTCCCATAGTCTGTTCTGGACTTTTGGATTGTGAAGAGACCTCTTGTGGCATGTCTTTTTGTGTCCGAGCTGTGTGCCAGTAGCTTGGTGCATTCAACACTGATTCATTGCAAACCACTCATTGTTGAGTTAAAGAGGCCTGAATACAAATGGTGAAGTCAATCTCTCCTCCACTTTGAGCCATGAGAGATTGACATGCATATCATTAATGTTAGCTCTGGGTGAAGATCCAAGGGCCGGCCAGCCTTGTTTTAGATTCCGTCTCTCATAGTTGAAGTGTACCTATGATAAAAATTACAGACCTCTACATGCTTTGTAAGAAGGAAAACCTGCAAGATCAGCACTGTATCAAATACTTGTTCTCCCCACTGTTTATACATACTGACTAAATACTTTTTTGCCCCACTGTATATACACATACACATATATACTGTACATACACATACCTATATACACATTTTACAGACAATCAATTTTACAATAGTTCTCTCTTGTTTGTTCTTAGTCCTTCCTCTATTTCTGATGCTATTTCGCAACATTTCTGAACCTATATACATGTTACAGACCCATATGTTTTACATTGGTTATCTTGTTATTAGTCCCACCCTTCAGCTCCATTCAACCCCTCCCCATCTCTCTTAACACCATCCAGTCCCACCCTTCAGCTCCATTCAACCCCTCCCATCTCTCTTAACACCATCTAGTCCCACCCTTCAGCTCCATTCAACCCTCCCATCTATCTCTTAACACCATCCAGTCCCCTTCAGCTCCATTCAACCCCTCCCATCTATCTCTTAACACCATCCAGCCCCTTAAGCTCCATTCAACCCCTCCCATCTATCTCTTAACACCATCCAGCCCCTTCAGCTCCATTCAACCCCTCCCATCTCTCTCAACACCATCCAGTCCCTTCAGCTCCATTCAACCCCTCCCATCTATCTCTTAACACCATCCAGTCCCTTCAGCTCCACTCAACCCCTCCCATCTATCTCTCAACACCATCCAGTCCCCCTTCAGCTCCATTCAACCCCTCCCATCTATCTCTCAACACCATCCAGTCCCACCCTTCAGCTCCATTCAACCCCTCCCATCTATCTCTCAACATCATCCAGTCCCCCTTCAGCTCCATTCAACCCCTCCCATCTATCTCTCAACATCATCCAGTCCCACCCTTCAGCTCCATTCAACCCTCCCATCTATCTCTCAACATCATCCAGTCCCTTCAGCTCCATTCAACCTCTCCCATCTATCTCTCAACATCATCCAGTCCCTTCAGCCCATTCAACCCCTCCCATCTATCTCTCAACACCATCCAGTCCCTTCAGCTCCATTCAACCCCTCCCATCTATCTCTCAACACCATCCAGTCCCTTCAGCTCCATTCAACCCCTCCCATCTATCTCTCAACACCATCCAGTCCCTTCAGCTCCATTCAACCCCTCCCATCTATCTCTCAACACCATCCAGTCCTTCAGCTCCATTCAACCCCTCCATCTATCTCTCAACACCATCCAGTCCCTTCAGCTCCATTCAACCCCTCCCATCTATCTCTTTAACACCATCCAGCCCCACCCTTCAGCTCCATTCAACCCCTCCCATCTCTCTCAACACCATCCAGTCCCTTCAGCTCCATTCAACTCCTCCCATCTATCTCTTAACACCATAACACCCATTCAACCCCTCCCATCTCTCTCAACATCATCCAGTCCCTTCAGCTCCATTCAACCCCTCCCATCTATCTCTCAACATCATCCATTTTGGATTTCTATTTTCCATATATTTTCAACTGTGCTGTGATGCTTCACAAAAGTACTGAACCTTTCTATTCTCATAGCTTCTACAGATTGTAAATTAAAAATAAACATTTTTGCTAAAATAATGATTATATTATTGATTGATTGACTATGGCTTTTCAAATCACCCAGTATCTGTATTGTTAGTTCTAGGCACATGTTGCAATTCTTCAGCCATTCCTGGACCTGTGACCAAAAAGCGAGCTACATATGAACAATACCAAAATAAATGATCTAATGACTCTGCCTCCTCACAGCAGAATCTGCAGAGCTGGGAAGATTGTATCCCCATATATATAACATTCTATTGGTTGCAATAATTTTTGTATAGAAATTTAAATTGAAAAATGTGAAGTTTTGAATCCGGTGTTGTTTTGCGTATCAATTCATAAACCATGTGCCATGGAATGGGTACATCAAAATCTCTTCCCAACTATTTTGCAATTTATATGGCACAGCTGTCAGTTTTTGTTCCTTAAAATGAAATTGGCACGTTTTTATTTATCACACTTTTCTTTCACCATTTATGTTCTTTAAAAACATTGCCGACATACAAGTTCCTTACTTTCCCCCTTCTACTTGCCTCTTCCATTTTTGTGGTAACGCTGCAATTAGTTGGTTGTAATTTTGGAGTGGAATGTCTCACATGTCTGCTGTTAGCTGCATGTGTGACATAACTCCACCAGTCCTATTTATGATATCATTCACAAAAATTATACCCTTTTTATAAATTTATTTGAAAAATACATTTTTTTATCAATTAGTATATTCAGGTTTTACCCACACTATGTGTTATTATTTGTTCTGTCTTTTCAGGTGGATTAAACTGAAATTTCCAACCAACTTTCTGAGGCTTGTTTAAAAAATAAAGATATTTTGGAATTATTTCCCTTTCAAACAACCCAAGTGGGCAGTTGTAATCTGAAAGGGAGAAAAATGTATAATTTAAAAAGGCAGGTCACTCAGACATTTGAGACATAGATGTCTTACTGTAGTTAGTAAAGCAAAGACAACATTGTTCTTGAGATGCGGTGCCTGTTATCGAATCACAGCCTACTTCAACTTAGCCAAACGGGTGATGCTTTAACACGCATTCGTGAAAAAAGCACTATCGTTGCACAAATGTACCTAACCACAAACAGCAATGCCTTTCTTAAATCAATACACAGAAGAACATTTTTTTTTAAACCTGCATATTTAGTTCAAAATAAATAAATTCATTGTAGCAGGCAATATTAACTAGGGAAATTGTGTCACTTCTCTTGTGTTCAGTGCACGCAGAGTCAGGGTATATGCAACAGTTTGGGCTGCCTGGCTCGTTGCGGACTGTGAACTAATTTGCCAGAATTTTACATTATTCTGACATAACATGAAGGTTGTGCAATGTAACAGCAATACTGAGAGTTAGGGATGCCACCTGTTCGATAAAATATATAACAGTTCAGTATTTCACTGAAAGAATAAACATTTTGTTTTCTAAATGAGTTTCCGGATTTGACCATATTAATGACCTAAGGCTCGTATTCCTGTGTGTTATTATATTATAATTAAGTCTATGATTTGATATTTGATAGAGCCGTCTGAGCGGTGATAGGCAGCAGCAGGCTCGTAAGCATTCATTCAAACAGCACTTTACTGCGTTTGCCAGCAGCTCTTTATGAATTCAAGCCTAACAACTCCCGAGATTAGGGTGGCAATACAAAAGTGCCTATAAGAACATCCAATAGTCAAAGCTATACGAAATACAAATGGTATAGAGGAAAATAGCCGCTGTGTCATAATTAGGGCAGGGTAGCCTAGTGGTTAGAGTGTTAGAGCGGTGGACTAGTAACCGAAAGGTTACTTCAAACTGTAACCAACAGGGTAGCCTAGTGGTTAGAGCGGTGGACTAGTAACCAAAAGGTTACTTCAAACTGTAACCAACAGGGTAGCCTAGTGGTTAGAGCGGTGGACTAGTAACCAAAGGTTACTTCAAACTGTAACCAACAGGGTAGCCTAGTGGTTAGAGCGGTGGACTAGTAACCGAAAGGTTACTTCAAACTGTAACCAACAGGGTAGCCTAATGGTTAGAGCGGTGGACTAGTAACCGAAAGGTTACTTCAAACTGTAACCAACAGGGTAGCCTAGTGGTTAGAGCGGTGGACTAGTAACCGAAAGGTTACTTCAAACTGTAACCAACAGGGTAGCCTAATGGTTAGAGCGGTGGACTAGTAACCAAAGGTTACTTCAAACTGTAACCAACAGGGTAGCCTAGTGGTTAGAGCGGTGGACTAGTAACCAAAAGGTTACTTCAAACTGTAACCAACAGGGTAGCCTAGTGGTTAGAGCGGTGGACTAGTAACCAAAAGGTTACTTCAAACTGTAACCAACAGGGTAGCCTAGTGGTTAGAGCGGTGGACTAGTAACCAAAAGGTTACTTCAAACTGTAACCAACAGGGTAGCCTAGTAGTTAGAGCGGTGGACTAGTAACCAAAAGGTTACTTCAAACTGTAACCAACAGGGTAGCCTAGTGGTTAGAGCGTTGGACTAGTAACCAAAAGGTTACTTCAAACTGTAACCAACAGGGTAGCCTAGTGGTTAGAGCGGTGGACTAGTAACCAAAAGGTTACTTCAAACTGTAACCAACAGGGTAGCCTAATGGTTAGAGCGGTGGACTAGTAACCGAAAGGTTACTTCAAACTGTAACCAACAGGGTAGCCTAGTGGTTAGAGCGGTGGGATCTAGTAATCCAAAAAGGTTGCTTCAAACTGTAACCAACAGGGTAGCCTAGTGGTTAGAGCGGTGACTAAAAATCAGAAAGGTTACTTTCCAAACTGTAACCAACAGGGTAGCCTAGTGGTTAGAGTTGTGGACTAGTAACCAAAAGGTTACTTTCAAAACTGTAACCAACAGGGTAGCCTAGTGGTTAGAGCGGTGGACTAGCAACCAAAAGGTTACTTCAAACTGTAAACCAACAGGGTAGCCTAGTGGTTAGAGCGTGGACTAGTAACCTAAAGGTTACTTCAAACTGTAACCAACAGGGTAGCCTAATGGTTAGAGCTGTGGACTAGTAACCGAAAGGTTATTTCAAACTGTAATCAACAGGGTAGCCTAGTGGTTAGAGCGTGGACTAGCAACCAAAAGGTTACTTCAAACTGTAACCAACAGGGTAGCCTAGTGGTTGAGATACGGTGGACTAGTAACCAAAAGGTTACTCAAACTGTAACCAACAGGGTAGCCTAATGGTTAGAGTTGGTGACCAGTAACCAAAAGGTTATTTCCAAACTGTAACCAACAGGTAGCCTAGTGGTTAGAGCAGACCAGTAACCAAAAGGTTACTCAAACTGTAACCAACAGGGGTAGCCTAATGGTTAGAGCGGTGGACTAGTAACCAAAAGGTTATTTCAAACTGTAAACTACCAGGGTAGCCCAGTGGTTAGAGCGGTGGACTAGTAACCAAAAAGGTTACTTTCAAACTGTAACCAACAGGGTAGCCTAGTAGTTAGAGCGGTGGACTAGTAACCAAAAGGTTACTCAAACTGTAACCACAGGGTAGCCCAGTGGTTAGAGCGGTGGACTAGTAACCGAAAGGTTACTTCAAACTGTAACCAACAGGGTAGCCTAGTGGTTAGAGCGGTGGACTAGTAACCAAAAGGTTGCTTCAAACTGTAACCAACAGGGTGTGCCTAGTGGTTAGAGCGGTGGACCAGTAACCGAAAGGTTACTTCAAACTGTAACCAACAGGGTAGCCTAATGGTTAGAGCGGTGGACTAGTAACCGAAAGGTTACTTCAAACTGTAACCAACAGGGTAGCCTAGTGGTTAGAGTGGGGTGGACTAGTAACCAAAAGGTTACTTCAAACTGTAACCAACAGGGTAGCCTAGTGGTTAGAGCGTGTGGACTAGTAACCAAAAGGTTACTTCAAACTGTAACCAACAGGGTAGCCTAGAATGGTTAGAGTTGGACTAGTAACCGAAAGGTTACTTCAAACTGTAACCAACAGGGTAGCCTAGTGGTTAGAGCGGACTAGTAACCAAAAAGGTTACTTCAAACTGTAACCAACAGGGTAGCCTAGTGGTTAGAGCGTGGACTAGCAAAACCAAAAGGTTACTTCAAACTGTAACCACCAGGCAGCCTAGTGGTTAGAGCGGTGGACCAGGCAACCTAAAGGTTACTTCAAACTGTAAACCAACAGGGTAAAACCTAGCGGTTAGAGCGGTGGACTAGCAACCAAAAAGGTTACTTCAAACTGTAACCAACAGGGTAGCCTAATGAAAGAGCGGTGGACCAGTAACCAAAAGGTTACTTCAAACTGTAAAACTTCAACAGGGTAGCCTAGTGGTTAGAGCTGGGGACTAGTAACCAAAAGGTTACTTCAAACTGTAACCAACAGGGTAGCCTAGTGGTTAGAGCGGTGGACTAGTAACCAAAAAGGTTACTTCAAACTGTAACCAACAGGGTAGCCTAGTGCTAGAGCGGTGGACTAGTAACTAAAAGGTTACTTCAAACTGTAACCAACAGGGTAGCCTAGTGGTTAGAGCGTTGGACTAGTAACCAAAGGTTACTTCAAACTGTAACCAACAGGGTAGCCTAGTGGTTAGAGTTGGTGGACTAGTAACCAAAAGGTTACTCAAACTGTAACCAAATAGGAGAAAGCGGTTAGAGTGTTGGACTAGTAACCAAAAGGTTACTTCAAACCCAACAGGGTAGCCTAGGGACAAGCTGTACAATCTGTAAACCAAAGGTTACTGCAACTGAACAACAGGGTAGCCTAGTGGTTAACCTATGGACTAGTTCCAAAAGGTTACGTTCAAACTGTAAAACAGGGTAGCCCAGTGGTTAACTGACTTGCCTAGTAACCAAAAGGTTACTTCAAACTGTAACCAACAGGGTAGCCTAGTAACCACTAACCTAAAACTTCTGTACCTGGGAAGTCATTGAAGAGCGTTGACCAGAACCAAAAGGTTGTAAGTTCAAATCCCCGAGCTGACAAGGTACTGAAACAGGTATCTGCCCTTTATCCTTCCCATAACCTAGGGTATCGCTAAAATAAGAAAATCTTAACTGACTTGCCTAGTAAAAAATAAAGGAGCAAAATAATCTGAGACCTATAACTGACAACCTAAAGATCAGCCTAGGAATATTGAAGACTCATGTTAATGCAACCACCAGCTTTCATATGTTCTCGTGTTCTGAGCACATGCACAGGTATCGTTGTAATTTAAATTGGGTCCTCCAATGTCGGGTATCGGCGTGAAAATCATAATCGGTCGACCCAGTATCAATGGAGCTTCGACGCCTGGACTCAGGGATATGACGCTTCCGGTCGGCCTGACGCTGTGGTCGTGGTTCGACGCTGTAGTCGTCTGACGCTGTGGTCGGGTTCGACGCCAGGTCGGTTCGACGCCCTGGTCGGTACTGAAATGCCTGGTCGTCTGACGCTCTGGTCGGTCTGACGCTGTGGCCGGTCCTGACGCCTGGCCGGTTTGACGCTGTGGGTCGGTCTGACGCTGTGGTCGGTCTGACGCCAGGTCGGGCCTGACGCTGTGGTCGGTCTGACGCTGTGGTCGGGTCTGACGCTTTCGTGGTCGGTCTGACGCCGGTGGTCAGGTCTGACGCCTGGTCGGCCTGACGCTCTGGTCGGCTCCGACGCTTCTGGTCGGGTTCGACGCTGTGTTCGGCTCTGACGCTGTGGTCGGGTCTGACGCTGTGTGGTCGGGTCCGACGCTGTGGTCGGGTTCGACGCTGTGGTCGGGTCTGACGCTGTGGTCGGCCCGACGCTGTGGTCGGTCTGACGCTGTGGTCGGGTCTGATGCTGTGGGTCGGTCTGATGCATTGAAGACTTTACTTTAATGTTGGTCTGGGAAAACCCATCCAAGAGGATGTTTGTACCAGAACTTATTCAGGACAAAACAGAGACATTATTTTTATTAAAACAAATGGATAAAAATTTTTACTGGTAATTTAAATTAAATAAAAATTCATGAAGGTCAAGAAGCTAAACTCAATAGTAAATTGTAGATCCAAGTTTTGTCTAAAATGTTAAAACTACATATAAAAATGTTGGATGGCAACAGAAGAAACAGTGTTGATCATCATCTGAACGGGTGGGATGGGTGGGGACAGGGGCTGGCTATGGACAATATCTTTCCAATAGAAATATTGGGTGAGTCTGTATGGTTGGTTGATTGGTACCAGGGGTCAGAGGTCTGGCCTGGGAAGGTCTCCTCCTCCGATCTCAACAGAACTAGAAGATGAACAGTAAAGAAGGCCTTAGATGTGGACAGAGAAGGACCGTATATATTGTTGTTATAGACTGTGTATATGTAGTTAAACAATGTGGTGAAACAGACCAAAAGGGATTCGTAAGTCTGTTTACAGCGTGCGTGTAGACGGTGTTACAGTGTCAACATACTCCATCTGTTTCCTACAGTCATTACAGAAGACGAAGGTGGTCATGGGTTCATCAGCACTGCGGGTCTGCACCTGTAAGACCAACACACACAGGATTACGTGTACACACTGACCACACTGTAGGGATGGAAGGCTTCACCAAT